>NW_021637290.1:0-41760 GCF_004799145.2 Neltuma alba
AATAAATCTCCAATTACTGAAATTTTCCCTAGCATCAAAAGCACTCCTCCAACCATAAAAAGAGTCCTTGTAGATGCAGCTACCACAGATAGCTAAGCCTAGATTCTTTGAAGTGAGTGACTGTATGACCCCATGATTATGATCTAGTGTTGCATATGGTTATCGTTCCTTTGAAGCCATCTTATAACCAGAAAGTTTAAACGATCTATAAAAGATTTCATTTCATTTTTTTCCTCCAGATTTTGCTCTTATTTTCCTTTGGTATTTTTTTCCATTACTGCAAATTGCATTACTGTGTACTCTGAGATCATTTTTTTTCCCTTTCAGGCAGGTGACCATGCCATTTTATGGAATTGTTACTGATTTATATTGTTATATCCCTGCAGATCAGGACAAGGATGATTGAGATGGTATCTAAAGGTTTGGCTACATTAGAGGTATTATAGTGCTTAACTTATTTTTCTTCGTCAAATTGGAAGACTGTTTAAGTTTCTTTAACTAAGTTTCAAGAGTAACAATAAAAGTACCTCGTGGATAAACCTCTATTTAAAGAATTTTTCTGTGCTGGTCTTAACTGAGCTGATCTGCAGGTCTCACTTAAACACTCTGGTTCCCTTTTATGTATGCTGGACACAAGGGAGGAGCTTATGCGAAAAACAGTTTTGGAAATATGTATGGATGATGTCTTACCTTTATAGCTTTACATTATTATTTAGTTTTATGTTTCAAATTCGGTTTTTGTTTGCCATGATGGCCATGAGATAACTTAGCATATGAGAATTTTTTTATGACATGAAAATTATTTTTATTCGAAGTAGAATACTCAAGTACCATTCCCATGGCGGCCAGTTTCTATACTTACATTGATTCAGATGCAGAAATCATTTTGCCAATGGAGTTTTGATTGATTAGTATTTATGAGAGTTTATTTTATTTTTTACTGGTGGGGTGATGTTTATCTATGTTTAGGATAAGTATATTTGTTAGGAGCTTTAGTTATGTTAGAACTGTGTTCAATTTACAACTTTGGAGCCCACATTCTTATAAATAGGAATTTTTAGACTATTCTTATCCATCCTTTTCTTATTAATTAAATTCATTCGTAATATTCAGTTGCGTTTAGAAAGTTCACTAAGAGCTTCCTATTGATTATATACTAAATTGCTATCAAAGCTCGAATTCAATCTTCCTATGCTACATTTTGGGATTGCATTTTTTCCTCTAAATCCTTATCTTCACGCCAAACCTTACCTTAGTTTGTTGTGCCATTTTCCATTTGAATAGAGTAGCCGCAAATATCCCTGAGCATCCAATAGATTGTGGAAAAGAGGAATGGAATTTGATTGATAAAAAAAAATGCTAATTTAATTAAAGATGAGAATTTTTACTCTCAAAGTCTACCAGCTCTAGGAGAGTCTCCTACAACACAAGGATTAACCAATGAATTGACCACTTATGCTACACTTAGGGAGTGATTGTTCATAATGCTAAAACCAGGAATTAGGATTTGCCTAATCAAAGCAATAATTCTCACAGGAGTGGGAAAATGTCGGTGATTATGTGTCCTACTTCATAGCTGGTGTGGCTGTGCTCTCTTCCCTACTTTCCCCACTTCTTTGCCCACCCACTCGTGATCTTCCTCATCCTTTCTCTATGTGGCCTCTTTCTAGTAGAAAGAGTTCAGAATGGATTTCTTATCCGTATCCCCTGATCATTGCTATAACTGCTTGTTTTTAAGTTTTTGGCCATCGTTGACTTGCACAAAGAGCTTTGATTTTAGGGTGTCAATCCACTGGTGTGCAAAAAGCCTATTTTTGTACTTGTGACGCTTTCCACTTGCTGCCTTAAGGTTTGTGTGTGACAATCATCCTTGTCACCCAAGATGGATTTCTCAATAGTTTTGTGATTTCTCAAAAGGCTTCTTCTTGCTGTTGTATCCTTATTCATTATTGACTAGAGTTTAGCAAGTTTTCTGAAGGCTTCTTATTTATTCTACGCCATATATATCGCTGCATTCTTCAAATTATTTTGGTTTTTGAGAATATATTTATAATGTTATTTTGTCTGGCACAGATATACTGCTGTGGGTGTATTATGTTCTTGGACGGATGTTTCATGAGGCTTGGGGCACTGAAGCGATGAAAAAGCAAGTTGAATTTAATGAGTTTCTTGAGGTGATACTCTAAAAAGCAAAATGGAGATTAGATATGTTAGCATGCCATAAGATTATTCAATATTCATATAAGCATCTCCAAGGATGAAACTAATGAATAAAAGTTGAAAAGAGACATCTCCACTCTAAATTTCACTTAACTATGCCCTGCGAAAGCTTCATATGACATGACATGACATGTCTGCAAATTCAGGGATTAAGATGTGACTGGGGTCTAAGATCTGCTAACCAAACTGTGGATTTAATTTTACATTTTATCATGGAAACTCTGCTTGCCCGATTGGACAGTACTTTCTGTGATAAAAATTGTTTTAATGTGAAATTTATATTCCTTTGCTTCAACAATTGCTTGTTGATCAGAATTTCCTTTAATTGCTCCTATCTCTTGTATTTTTGTTCTATTTTCTTAGTCACTTGTGAGATCGAGGATCAGATATTTTATAATGATTAGCTGGTGAGATGTTTTGCATTCCTTTTAACACGTAGGCTTATGACGATTTTATGGCCTGCTTTTCTTTTTCTTGGAACTTGACTTAGTTGCAATTTCTTTTTGGTTGATGTTTCTTCTCACTCCTTCTGGCATTTACTTTTGTGCCTATACGTCCCTCATATTCAATGACTTTGCCTAGAATTGTTTGTAAACCTTATCTCTACTTTTTGTTCTAGTCATCACATTTGACTTTTTAGCTGAGTCATGTTTAATGGACCTTATTATTATTTTGTCTTTCAGAGAAACCATATGTGCATATCGATGGAACTAGTAACTGCTGTTCTTGGAGACCATGGACAACGTCCTAATGAAGATTTTGGTAAAATAAATTTTCATTTGATTGACTTAAGGAATTCTTGATATTTTGTTCCATTTGGTGTTCCTTTTACTTAGATTTTAGCTTAATCAGTGAAAAGAATTACTTTTACATTTTGTATAGGATTTTAGTTGAGGTCAGGTCATTGGTTGTGGTTATCACCATTATTGTCAAACTCATGAATATCACCATTATTGTCAAACTCATGAATCAACTCGGTTGATTTTGTGAGTTGGCGATTCTATTGAAGAAAAATTAGCTGAGTTGCTCATCAACTTGCAGCATTGAAGACTTGCATGTGACTGGTTGAACTCATATGAATATTTTTGACTCAGTCACAAAGTCAATGAATGAGTGCAAGTTAAATTCATTAACTTGAATTTGGCTAAATAGTTGCCCCAGAAACTGAAAACAAGGGATTGATTTGCTCTAGCACTACCATCGCCATGAAAGCTTCTTGTTATTAGTAACAACAACAACAAGCCTTATCCCACTAGGTGGGGTCGGCTACATGAATCACACGACGCCATCGTGCTCTGTCAACAACCCAATCCTAATAACAAGCCTTCTTGTTATTAGTAAGCAAATATATACACACACACACACACATATATATGATATGATATGATATTCTAATAGGATTCTAACTTCAACATAATAGCTCAGAGTCCAACACCTTTGATGCTAGCTGCAAATTATAATTTAAACATGTTACAAAATATTATTTAATAATAGGAGGCCAAAAAAGATAAAAGATTATTTTGTATAATATGTTTATTTAAACTATTTCAATATACATTATATTAAAATTTCTATATTAAGTATTATTGATAAAAAAATTACCAACATCTAAAACCAGTATAATTTAAATACATTTTTATTATATCATATTATATTTTGACTCCATAATTGTGCATTTCAAAAGTATTATTTTACATAATGCAGCATAAATTTTAGTCATTGTATATATATGTTTCATTATGTTTTTTGTTATTTGAAATTACTTCTATATAAGTTTTAATAGCTACATATTAACATTTATCAATGAAGATAAACCCTCTTGAGTTTACATTATAAGTTTACCTTTTCTTTATGAGTTCATCTAATTTCGCAAGTTTGACAGTCTTGGTTATGTTAATTTTTTGAGATTCAACACATCAACCCTAGATTTAGATGCTAAATTGTTGGCTTGCAGACGTAGACAGTGAACTATGATTGTAAGTATAATTGCAAATTCCAAGTGTTGGCGTGTTCAAAACTTTTATTGTTTGTATCAGACAGACTAAGAATGCGATAGATCTCCTGGTAGCTGCTGCAGTCATCTGATCTGCAGTGTTTACTTTTGGCGTAATTGAAAGCTTGCATATTTTAGACTTCTCTGTTGTATTTGAAAGAACTGATGAAATTTTTGATGTAGCATTTGAGTTACTTGTGACATGTAATATTCTACTCCTTTTAGTAAGTAAGGCATGCTTCCAGAAACTGTGGTTTTCAAAATTTATCTCATGCTCAGTATTTTACAGAATCCTCTGTATATAATGATTCATTATATTTCTTGATGTGAGCAGTGGTAGTCACAGCGGTCACTGAACTGGGCAAAGGAAAGCCTAAGTTTTATTCGACTCCTGAGATAATTGCTTTCTGCAGAAAATGGCGCCTACCTACAAATCATGTGTGGTTGTTTTCTACAAGGTGAAAATTTAGGAGCTGCATTGCTTTATGTTGTAAGCTAGACCCGTTTTTCTGTGCATTGTATGGAATTTAAGGAATGACTTGCACTATTCATGCTTATAAATAGTGTCGCTTGCCACAGGCATGCTTTTTTGGGCATCACACAGCTTAAAATGTAACAACTTATTCTCATATGCCTCACAAATGCTGGCATACTCAAATGATTAGAGCAGCATTTGGTGTTCTATTTCATTTCTACTTATACCCGGTTTATATAACATTTGACTCCCTGTCTTTCATCATTAATATAATTGGTTTTTGTTTCTTAATTATTATGTGATTAAACTTGTCACATTTTTGGCATCATTTTTTTCTTTAAAATTTAGTAAGTTTTATGGGTCTTGGGATTAGTCAGATTTTATATTGTGGTCTAACCTTTTGGCCACAAGCATTGTTTTGGACAATCAATGGGTTGTTTGGGTCATTGTTACATTATCGTTTCTGTTTGCTGGTGCAGAGCCTATAGTCTTGCATTCTTTGGACAAATATTTGTTTACATAGTCATTATAACACAATTTCTCGTTTTCCATATGATACTTGCCGTCAAGATACTTATTCTTATATTATAAAAAAAGTTTGAGTCTTTCCCTCCATTATTTAAAGCAGTACATTTTGATGTGGATTTTCTTGTCAGATTCAAGTCCGCCAGAGCATAAGGAATTTTTTATTTTGCTTTTCTCTAAATGTAGGAAGTCAGTTTCATCCTTCTTTGCTGCCTTTGATGCCTTATGTGAAGAGGGTACTGCTACACCTGTCTGTAAGGCTCTTGACGAAATTGCTGATACATCCATACCAGGTATGGTTTTTAAACTTAACATGCTTGATGAATTTGACCTTTGTGTCTCATGGTTTCATAAATCATACGTTTGAAAGGCTATTTGAGGACTCTTTTCCCCTATAAATCATTTTCACAAGTTCTCGCTTTAGCCATGGTGACTGAGAGTGTAAAGCAATTAAGTTGGCATTGCGGTGAAGAATATGAGAAATCTCTGTAATGGACTATGGTGCTTGGATGTTTGTAAAATGACACTCCAAGACTGCTGGGCCATAACATAAATCACGTTGAGTACCTCTGTAATTGTCATGTGTGCTATGAACACCGTACTGCAGCGTTAGTACTCTCATTCTTTCCCTTTCTCACCACCAATATATCCTTGAAGTCATTGTCCACTAGTTTGTAATACCAATATATCCCTGAAGTCATTGTCCACTAGTTTGTAATTTCTTCATTTTCAATACCCTACATAGAGGGACAAGGTTTCTTCTTGTTGTAGTTTGCTTATTTTCATGTTTCGAGTATCATGGAGGGTAATGACTTGGTTTACAATTTTATTTTCATATTTTTCTGTTTATATTTCATCAGAAATTCTTTTTTTGGTCTTCGAATTTCATGTTGGGAAGTCTCAACTGACGGACTGGTTCCCTTCTCATGAGCCATTAATCAAATGCGCTGCTTTTATACTTGTTTAAATAAACGCAGGTTCAAAGGATCATGTAAAAGCCCAAGGTGAAATCTTGGAGGGTCTTGTGGCCCGTATTGTTGCTCGGGAGAGCTCAAGCCATATGGAACAAGTTTTAAAAGAATTCCCTCCTCCTCCTGCTGATGGAGGCATGTTTCTTACTCTTCTTATGCAATGTGTGCCTGTTATTGCGTCATCTACTTTTCTGGATCCTTGTTCTCTGTTGTTCGTCAATATTAATTTTATGTGAATGTTATCTGACCTTTTAACAAGGTATCTTGATAAGTCAAAGGTGGGCATCACGTAACCAATGTTTAGTCAATATATGTCTGTAAAATATTTTTTTTTCTCTGAAAAGAAAAATTGTGATGTGATGATGAATAAGGTGCTTCTCAGTGCTCAAGTGCACATTGTTGACTAGGGTTTTACAAGTGGTAGTCAAAATAAAAATTGCAATTCGGATTTTGGACTTTGTAATGAATATTTCTTTTTCCTTTAGTTGGCCTTGATTTTGGACCGAATCTCAGAGAAATTTGTGCTGCAAATAGGTCCGATGAAAAGCAGGTATATCATAAACTACATTATCTCCGTTATTTAGTGGAGGCCATTCTTCTGCATTGATTTAGAAAATTTTTGAGATAATTTGGTGATTTGAATTTGCATTTGGATTGCCTTTGCAGCAAATAAAAGCCCTTCTCGAGAGTGTTGGCAGTTCCTTTTGCTCAGACCACTCAGACTGGTTTGGGCCTGATGGTGCTGATGGTCACTCAAGAAACGCTGATAGATCTGTTCTTTCAAAGTTTTTACAGGCCAATCCTGCGGACTATTCCACTAGGAAATTGCAGGTCAATCTAGACTCATGACAATTTTTTATTTATTTTAAATTGACCATTATAATATCCGTGCACTTTTTCATTTTTCATATGGTAGTCATTATCTCATGTTTTTCAATAAAATGGTCAAATCATTTAGTTAATGACATGTTTTCTGTCTTATAATTTCTTATAAAAAAAGTTGACATGCAGTCTCTTTCTCGCTTAATTAGTGATCAATTATTGTTATCTTCCTATATATCTAGTTTGGAAAGATCTCCAATGCTCGAGAAGTATTGCCATTTTGTTTTGCAAATGTGTTGCCTCCTTTTCTTGGGTTTCATTACATAGTGATAGCTTCGATTTAAATCATTTTCAGGAAATTGTTCGGTTGATGAGAGAAAAACGCTACCCTGCTGCATTCAAATGTTACCATAACTTCCATGAAGTAGATGCTATGGCACGTGATAACCTTTTCTACAGAATGGTTATTCATGTACACAGTGATTCTGCTTTTCGACGATACCAAAAGGAGATGAGGTCTTGTTTTAATCTGATTATCTCCTTGATACTCTGGCTCAGTTTTATAGACAAGAAAAGAAATACCTTCAAGACCTTTTTCATTTTTGTTTTCATGCTTTTGTTTTGTAAATCTTGAGTTATAAAAAATTTCACAATTTCAGGCATAAACCCGGATTATGGCCACTATATCGAGGTGAGTATTATGCGTTTTTAACATCTACATCTGTATTTACAATTGACACATCAGATTGCAGGCCTTTTTTCCCCAGTCATTTGTTTAGAGCTTGAAGTTTTATCGAACAAATGTGAACATTTGTATCCTAAAGTGTGTAGATGACATAGGCCATCGTATTTGCAATAAAAAATTCTGAATTTTTCAGTATATTGTGACAGATGCTGATCAATAAAATATTAAAAGCAAGTGATATGGTCATTTTTGGGATGAATTGATGCTTTTGACTAAACTGAGCTTGGCTAAGTAGGGTTCTAATTGTGGGAAGTTACTTTGAGGTTAATGCCATGTACTGTTATGTGAATGCATAGAGATACATGTCAAAGACTACTATGGCTCAAAAGGTTAAATGTCAAGTGAATTATAGTTTTTTTATAACTTACAATCTCTAAAATGCTGCCTCAAGAAAGCCTTTTGGGTTTTAGGTCTCGACAAAACACAGTCCTATTACACCTCTTGCTGAAAATTAATCTTAATTGAGAAAATGAGGGATGACGAGGATTGAATCCTTAATAATTTAGTCATAAAGATTTTGATACAATGTCAAATACCACTTTTACCTAAAGGCTGAAACCATTAAGTGAATGCCTAGGAATAATTTTATTATAATCCATAATAAAAATTTCCTTTCTAAGCTTACACTGAATTAAAGAGTTGAGAAGATGGCTAATTGATCCTCGGATATTTCTTGCAAATTTCAGCATGTTACAAATTTTGGACTTTTGAGTGAAAGCACATTTTCAGACTTAGGTATGAGACAGTCCTCTATGATAAACTACTATCAAAATTTACCTCGATCCTTGGGACTCTTATGCCTAATTTATTGACAGATTGATGGTGTACCATTCCCATATAAATTGGGGGTTTATTTTTCCTTTGAACTAATTTTATTGAATCAGCGCAATACTTTCTTAAAAGATGAGAGAGATTCAAGTTCTCAAGTTACCAAGCGATAAAGCCCATCCTAGCAATAGAAAATAAGCAGCTAAAACATGGGAGATAAACGCCAGCTAATCCTATCCGAACAAAATAAATAATAAAACTGGAGAAGATCAAACTACATAAAAGAAACAACAACAATGAGTGGAAATATCATATGCTTGGACATTTTCTATTGTTTTTTTTCCCCCCAAACAATTTTGAATTTTGCAAAGCTAATATATGCTGTTTGTGGTTAAATGTTGTGATACTTCACAATTTTTTTCAGGTTTTTTTGTTGATATCAATTTATTCAAGGCAAACAAGGAGAGATCTGGTGAAATCTCCAAGAGCAATGACAATGTGGTTGAAAATGGCACCAGCACCTCTGGAAATGACTTTGCAGATGAAGATGCAAACTTGATGGTCAAATTGAAATTTCTTACATATAAGGTACATGTCCTTGCATACAATCTTCTGAGGCAAAGACAAAGTTGGTCAATTTATGAAAAATGGTTTGGAACTGTTGACTTAAAAACTTTCAGTATATCTGAATGAATTTGTCTAAATCCTATTTATTTTGTCTGAAACTTTGTTCCGTATTATTTTTTTCCTTCTTCAAAAAGTGGGGAGGGAGAAGCAACCCCCCCCCCCCCTAAAAAAAAAAAAAAAACTGACTAGGAGAAAACCAACTGTGATTGATCTCTTTTAAACTAGTTTCAGTTTGAACACTTTTAAATAAGATTTTGAAACCGCCTACCCTGTGCCTAGTTAAAATCAGTGTCTCTGGAAGAGTCAATGTAAGCAACTTCCTTTTTACAAATTATTACGTGCCCTGACTTTAATAATCTTTTTGATTTCTTGCCTCCTTTTATATCCTCTTATGATTGCGTTAGACTTGCTTTCTAGAAATATATATCTGGGAGTTCTTTAAGTTTTTTCATTAAAAGAAGAGTTCTTGAAGTTTTGCTTATTAGAAGTGGCTATGCAGCTTATAATTGTCTTATGTTTGATACCATCTGCTTATGTTCTTATCACCGTATTTTTTTCCTTTTTTTTTTTTTTAATTATTGTTCCAGTTGCGAACCTTTTTGATTCGAAATGGTCTGTCTATTCTATTTAAAGAAGGTCCAGGTGCTTACAAGGCTTATTACCTTAGGTATGTAGATTTAAATTGTGAATGATCTTCCTTGACGTTAAGGTATATATTGTTTGTTCTGCTCAATTTTCCTTGATAAATGGAACAACGAATAATTCCCTGATTACACTATGTATTTTTGAAATAGCCTCGTATTGGTGTTGGATCAAGACAGATGCCCGTTCTAAGATAGGCAATAAGGCTCATTAACCTTAAGTCTGCTTCCTAATGGATAAAGTGTATATATCGTTCATTTTGCTTTATAACGGTGTGAGCAATACTAAGCAGGATTTTTATAGAAAGACAGAGATTTCTTTAATTTTGAACTTAATTTATAGTTCCTTATACATTAGAAAATATGTTCAATTCTTAAGCATGTTAATCATATGCGTATGTAGTTCGATTACCTCCAGAGCATGATGCTGTATGTAGCTCCTTAAATGATGTTGAAACGGGGAAGGTGGGAATTCTGACATCTTACCTACTTTGATGGCAATTTTACTGTTATAGAAGAGGAAGCGATGTGCTGTTTGCATGCTAGCATCACCAAAGCTTATATCCTAAACAACTTTTTTAATGTTACAGGCAAATGAAAATTTGGGGCACTTCTCCTGGAAAGCAGAGAGAACTCAGCAAGATGCTTGACGAATGGTAATGCCTTAATCATTCTTCTGCTTGAATCAACATTGAAAGAGGGAAAAGGGGAAAAAAGAATCCTGTATGAGCTATAACTATATTTTTGGCTTCCGCTTAGACTCCTCACTTTAAAGCTATATTTTATTAATGAAAGGAAAATTGCAAAACAATTTCCCTAGCTATAGCAGGGCATGGGGCAGCAGATGAAAAATTCTTCTCTCTGTTTACAGGGCTGTGTATATAAGAAGGAAATATGGAAATAAACAGCTCTCATCATCAATATATCTGAGCGAAGCTGAACCTTTCCTTGAGCAGTTTGCAAAACGCAGTCCACAAAACCAAGCTTTAGTGGGTTCTGCTGGTAATTTAGTGAGAAGCGAAGATTTTATGGCCATTGTTGATGAAGGGCGCGATGAAGAAGGTGATCTTGAGGTAGAGCGGGAAATACCATCACCAAAGTCTAGTACATTGGCTATGAACACTGTTGCAAAACAGGACGGGTTGATTGTATTTTTTCCTGGTAAGCAGTTTACCAACTTGCTTCAGCCATATTTAACGAGCTTATTGGAATTCCCAACAGATAGATTTTTATTGCTTAGCCTCCTCACTCTATGATTTTCAAGATTAACATGTCATTTATAGTGGCTGGAACTTGAGAAGTATAAGAAGGATTTCAATCGATAACATGTCAAATAGATCTTCACTAATAATATTGCGGATGAACTGACAGAAGACTGAATGGGAAGAATTTTTTTTTTTTTTTAGTTGGAGAGCATAGTGCTAGGGATAGAAGATGGAATGGCTTATCTGTGTGGAATCACAGGCTGGTGCAGGCATCAGACATATGGATAGAGAGTCATACGGCCTGGCTATATAACTAAACATAGACTCATGGCCTGGCCATGTACTCTGGTGAATATAGACTCTTGGCCTGGCCATGTACTCCTCTGGTGAAAAGCAGTTGGTTGTGTTTGAAACTTCTAGTTTTGTATTTTTTAGCTTCTTCATCTTTCCTGTTTGTTTCCTATTATTTAGGCCAGGAGGTTAGTGAAGTTTGAATTAAATTTTTTTCATTTTATTGAGATAGGATAAGCTAGCCTACGGTTGAGCAACCTATATATTGGTATATTCCATTCTTCATTAAACAAGAAAATGAAAAAAAGCCCCCTTTGCAGTAGCTCCGTGTTTCTTCATTTTTAATGGATTGATGAATAAATGGATGGATGGATAGCGCTAAGTTAACCAATTTTCTGCGTCTAATGATGCCTGCCCTCCCCTCAAGAACAAGAATTTGGTGTTAACTCTTCGTTCCTAGATTTTCTGGTGCTTGTGTTTGACTGATCAAATTAAATAAAGGCGCCTACAGCAAGTAAACTAATTCTATGAGCTAACATTTTTTAAGCAAGGCTCAGTAAATTAACTTGCTGAAGTTAAGGAAACTGAAATCCCAGAAGACCTATTTGCTTCATACTTTTTAAATAAGCCCTATGTTTGTGGTTTAGATCAACCCTTTGGACGAAGTTCTTATGAATGTAACTTAGACTCAACAGATCCTGGTGTTGATGTAGCTTTTTGTCCGTGATGAGCACACTATTTTCCATGTTTTTGCATATGATTCTCACCCTTGTGGATACCCATTCGCTTCTAAACTCTTTTGTTTGTTTTCCCTTTCAGGAATTCCTGGATGTGCTAAGTCTGCTCTTTGCAAAGAGTTGCTAAATTCCCCAGATGTATTTGGGGATAACCGACTAGTTCATAGTCTTATGGGTGATCTGGTTAAAGGTAAGTTTTATTAAGAAGGCATATTAGAAATGATAGTTCTTGTTTATCATATAACTGTCATTTTCCCTATCTACAAAAGTTGTAAAGAGAGATGATGATGAACATTAGTATGTGTTGATCCTGCCTAGAGACCAGTTATACTTTCTATTGAGATTCAGTTTTATTATACCTATAATGCCTCAATAATTAGGTATCTTTATCCAATTCACTTCCTACTCAATAACTAATATGTGCTTGTGTGGCATATCATCAGCTAAGTATTGGCCGAAGGTGGCTGACGAGTGCAGGAAGAAGCCTTATTCTATAATGCTTGCTGACAAGAATGCACCCAATGAAGAAGTTTGGAGACAAGTTAATGCTCTATCTATTATCCATATATGGTTTATTTGATTTAGTTCTTTGGGTTGTGGGAGGAGATGTAATTTGATAACTTTCATGACAGTATGATGCAAGTTAAAGAGGGGTCTTTTCTTTGTTTTTACCCATCTTTTGATAATAGTACTGGAATATTTACTTCATTTTTCTCAGTGGAACCTTACAGGGGAGGTTATCAATTCCATGTTATCAACAGAATGATAAATAGAATTATGGTTGATATATAGACTGATACCATATGCAATTATGTTTTTGTTGTTGGAAATTCGTTTGTTTCAGTTGGGGGGCATGCTTTACAATCAATTGAAGGATTTATTTGCTGATTTATTTTTAGTTATTCACTCTTAGTGCTAGGACTTGTTTTCTAAATTTTCCCCTCATCAACCATAATTTTATCTGCTTGTCAATATTGTTTTACATTGACTAAATCTTACTTGTCAAATATGCAGTTAGAAGACATTTGTAACAAAACGAGAGCCTCGGCTGTTCCAGTTGTGCCTGAATCTGAAGGTTATATTGGCTGCAAATCCCGGACTTGTTTGTAATGACTGTGTCTGCTATTAATGCTTCATAATGTAGTTTTAGTAATCATATCTCCAAGTGAAATCTGTTTGAAAGCATTTGGCTGTCTTCTTATTGCGGATTCTTTAGTAACTTGAGTGAACTGAGTATATATCTTGATTAAAAATCTGAATTAACGAAAAATGCAATGTTGGAGTCTGTCGGGCTTGACTTGAGGATGCTTGTCTTCTCATTATCCTTGTTTACCACGTGACATATTCTTTGTGATTTAAAACGGATCCTTTCCTTTTTTGGGTTCCCCTTGTCATGCAATGTGGTTTATCATTATGTATAATTTTGCCTTTTATCTCTCCTGTCTGTTTCCTTTCTTGGAAAGTACTTCTGCCTTCTCTTTGTTAGCCACACTCATTATACATATACCCACACTTCAAGATGGAAATATATGAATCAGAGCACAGTACAAGTCCGCCTTTTTAGGTTTACCCGTCTAGTTCTGGTAAAAGAAAATGCATTTGATTTGGCCTGGTCATGATTTAAAGTGTCATGCCATGTGATATTGGTAAATTATCATCCCTTCCTGAGAGATGATCAAATTATATGATCCTTCATAGTATTTTGAAACCGAAAAAACTTAGTTCAAGTTACTTGTATCCATTATGTCAAGTTCTTCAATCACATATAGTCATGTATTCTTTTTTGTTTGATGTAGATTTATAATCAAATGCTAATATTTCAAAAATAGGATACATGGCCGTGTGTGATTGGGGAACTTGACATAATAGATATAAGGAACTTGATGCAAGTATTATCCATTTGAAAATATATACTTACCTCCCTGAGACCACAAGATAACCAAAATATCCTCAAGAATATTATTGATTTTGTTTATCATTTAAAAATGTATTTTCTTAAACTTCTATTTCAATATTTATTCATCTTAGAAAGCAAGAATTTATATTTAATGCGAATGTTATTCTTGAAATCAAAATATTATATTTTAGATTTAATATTGAAACGAGTTTTTTTTGTTTCTAAGATATTTTCCAATCAAATTGCTTTTACATTTTTCTGAATTTTAAATTCACCATTTTATACTGGTAAAAAATAATTAAATACTTGTTGTATTATATAATAGTTACAATGGTATTTTGGTCAAAATAAATGTAATTACAGCTTATTTGTAAGGAAGATTAGTATAATGCACCTCAGCAGAAGGGTGTGTATATTTTCAAGATAGATGAAACGACTGTAATTTTGATATCTCTCAAGTGCTGGGGAGAAATTTACTCCAAGATATTTCATGAAGCTCATGATGATAGTTAAGATTGGCTTCTAGTTTAATTTCATGTTATTTAAGTATGCTTCTCTTTATGTTGTTTTCTTCAGGAACTGACTCAAATCCATATTCCCTTGATGCATTGGCTGTTTTCATGTTTCGAGTGCTTCAACGAGTCAACCATCCGGTATGCTTTGTTGCCTCACTGGATATACATTTTATTCATAACTCTCCAGAATTACAATTACCTTATAAATCTTTGTGTTTTCTTCAAATTATTTTAGGGTAGTCTTGACAAAGCATCTCCAAATGCTGGTTACGTGCTGCTAATGTTTTATCATCTTTATGAAGGCAAGGTAGAGCGTTTCTGTTTTGCATTCAATTTTGAGCTATTTTTTGTTTACTAGAAGAAACCCTCTGCAATTGCAGAGGATAGTTAAGAAACTTAAATCAGCTGCACACAGCCTTAAAAAATTTAATAACTAGTATTTTTCATTGTAGAAAAATAGTAGAAGAAAATTATATTTTTAATTCATGTATTGATGCTTTTCAGAGTCGTCGAGAATTTGAGGGCGAATTAATTGAGCGTTTTGGCTCACTTGTCAAGATGCCTTTGTTAAAGTCAGATAGGTACTTCCTTCCTATAATTATTATTAATACTCTTTGTAGTCTGTTCATCATGATTCATGTACTCTTTGAAGTTTAACAGCCACAAATTGTTTGTTCAACATATGTTTGTCTTCCGTTCATCCCTTGTACATTATAATTATTTCTTCCAACCTGGAAATTTTGATATATTTAGAGATAAGAAATAGGTTTAGGCAAGGACAGAAAATGCCAGTCCTTAGTTCTAAAGGGTGTGTAAGCTTTAGGGTGACTTTGTCAAAATCCAATAGTGTCACATTGGGTAATATGGAATGCCTGAGTTGGGTTATAAGTTTGGAGGCTATACCTTCCTAACATTCTAGTTTTGAGGGAGACGATCTCCTATAGGCTTTTAACAACGCTATCACAGCTGGAGCTCTTTCCTTCACACATCGTAAATGGAAAGGTTGCTGTTAGTTTTGAGGGAGGTATATTGATCACTGGTATCAGTAGCATTGTAAAATTTGTCAGGAATGCTTACTGCATGAACTATAATTTTCAAGTTTGTTATATTGCAATGACTATCTATGTCTGTCGTTACAGTTTCTTATAGCTGCTGTAGGCTTTTCATATTAAAGTCTTTCTTTGTGATTACATCTTTATTTTTATGAAGATACCCAGATCAAACTTTCATTGTAAATGAAGAACTCTGAAACAATCTGAAATAGATTATTCCATACATAATTAGAATTCATTTGTTTTCCCCCCCAAATATGCAGGAATCCCCTTCCTCAGCAAGTACAGTCCATTTTGGAGGAGGGCATAAATCTATATAAGCTTCACACCAAGAGACATGGCAGGTCAATGTTATGGTTTTTCACTTGCATAATGTGGAAATAATGACATCTCCATTTTTCCCGCTGTTCAATGGAGAATTGTGAATGCTTTTAATATTTTTCTTTAGTTAACATATGTTAGGATGTGACAACATTAGAATAAATGCATATACTGAGATACCTCTGTATTTATTCTAGACCAGTAACAAATAGTTACTTTGTACAAATGTAATTGTTTCATCTGTAAAAGCACTAAAAAATTCTTGACTTGCCTATAGTATGAAGAGAGCAGAATGTCGGAGGAAGGCATTTCTTTGCCTCATTCTGCTTTCATCATATTATGAGGATGTTGCTGCCTATCAGCATGTATTTTTCGCGACTGTAATCTGAGCTGCAGCAAGAACTACTTTTCTGCCCGTATTTTAAAATGTAAACCTTAGCCTCACATTTATACATCTATCGCGATTTGAAATTAAGTTGGTTTTTGAAGTCCGCAGATATTTCAGGTTTGAGATATTTCGGTTTTTTTTTTTTTTGGGGGGGGGGGGTGTGTGGTGTGGGGGAGTCTTGAGATGTTCTTCGTAGAGTGTTCAGTTTTTTTAAGCGTTAATACATGGCTGTTTTCCCCCATGATTCCTCAAGGTTGGCTACAGTGCACTGAACTTTTTTCTCCCATCATATAATTGAAGCATGTGTAGCATCATGCAATATCATTTATTTTAATTATTGGCTATTGATGGATGGCTACGGATTAAGCTACTTTAGACCCTGCCTTTGGGATTTTTAGTTCAATGTTTGAGATTACAGAAATCTTAAATTGATCACTATTGTAACAGATTAGAGTCTACCAAGGGATCCTATGCCAAGGAATGGACCATGTGGGAGAGAAAATTACGTGAGATTCTTTTTGGAAATGATGAGTATCTTAATTCAATTCAGGTTGGTAAATCTTCTTCTTCTAAAGTCGTAAAAAAGAATCGTATTCTAAAATGCTATTGTTTTCCCTGAACATCTGCAGGTTCCATTTGAGGTTGCTGTCAAAGAAGTCTCAGAACAATTAAGGAACATTGCCAAGGGTGATTATACGCCACCGGACACTGAGAAGAGGAAATTTGGATCCATTGTTTTCGCTGCGCTCAGTCTGCCCGTTACAGAAATTCAAGGAGTCCTCAAGAATGTAAGTGAAGTTTCTTCTCTTTTAGTTGCCATTGATTCTTTTTCCTGATGTGTTGATTGAAAACTTTGCTTTTGTCAGCGTTCTTTATTTTCTATTTTTATTTACTATCCTTTAATTATGTATCAAAGGGCATTTAGAAGTGAAAAATGTATGCTCATGTCAACTTTATTATTTAAAAGTTAGCCCGCATGTTTTGCCGTTAAGGTGGTAGCTATGTCGGTGCTTCTTGATTGGACCCCCCTCCTCCTCTCTCCTTACTGGGACCTGAATTGGATCATGTGTTGAGTTCCGTTTTCTGAGAAAGAAATGAGTCACTGTGGCAGATTTCTTTATATATATATATATATATTTAAATTCAGACGAGCAGTCTAAATAGAAGTTTCACTGTAGAAACACTACCAATGTATACAAGATGCAACAACAAAAAATTTCAAGCCCACTTGCCCATTTGTCCCCTACCCCCTTCTTGTTTTTCTTGTCTGCACCTACTTTCAGTGCAATACAGTTTTTTTCCTCGTGTTTCTATGCCACAACATGCACCCACCATTCACGGTATTCACTCCCTACTGATATCGAACTTAAAGAACAGACGTAAGTCATAACAATATAGAAATCAGGACCCTTGTCTGATCTATAGTATCTATTTTAGGATGCCTCAGCTGCATACATCACTGCACTTCCACCTGACGCTCATCGTTAATGATACATATGCAGATAGCTTCGAGTGATCCTTCAGTGGAAGCTTTTCTTAAAGGCAAGCATTTAGAGAATCTGCAGAGAGCCCACGTGACTCTTGCCCACAAGAGAAGTCATGGCGTGAAGGCTGTTGCGGATTATGGCGCGTTCTTGCATGAAAAGGTGCCGGTGGAATTGAAAGCTTTGCTCTTCTCAGACGAAATGGCTGCATTTGAAGCTTGTCCTGGCTCACTGGAAGGTGAAAAGATAGTTTCCAAAAATGCATGGCCTCATATCACTCTGTGGACTGCTGAAGGGGTTTCAGCCAAAGAAGCCAACGCGTTACCGGAGTTGTTTAAGCAGGGCAAAGCATGTCGCGTTGACTTGAATCCTCCCGTCGCCGTAACTAGCACAGTTGAGTTTTTCTAAGCCTCTTTTTGCTATTCATTCCTTTCTTGAAAAATAAGAAAGAATAGAATAAAAATACATGCTCATGCATAGCAAAACCAAATGAGTAGACTTGCACTGGGTTTTATAGAGAATGGTGAGAGTTGATGGGGAAAAATTTTGTAGGAGCCAGCATTTTCTCCTGTGTATGCGGCACACATACATGTGATGTCTTGTTGCCCCCGGAGTTATCTGTTCGAAAACATTTTATTCTGATACAGCAAGATGTAAAATAATATCATCTAATTATTTCACTTTCGTCTTTAGATGAATTCATACCTGCTTCCTCGATCCAGGGCCTACGCTGTGTTTGGAACATAACTTTTCTTTTCATGACAGCTTAGTTAGAATTCTCATAGTTGATCTTATAAAAGTATTCACAGATCGTCTATCAACAAATATATCGGTAGTAGGATTTGAATTCATAATTTTGAGTTATGAACAAACTCTTTACTGACTAGATTAACTCTCTTTAGTTAGTGTAAAAAAAGATATATTATTTATAATATTTGATAGCTACGAATAATGTACTTTCATTTCTCACACTTCTTGCAGCCTAGATTACCCAAAAGTTTGGCAAGAAAGCAAAATTGTTTGAAAATTAATAACGTCTACTCTTCTGGTTTTATTTATAAGACAGAGAGAAAAGATATATTTTTGTCTTATTTATATAATATGAGAGAAATATTTTGTATGGATGTATAATTTTACTTTTTATTTATTATTGTATTAATTTTGTTTATATGAAGTATAATATATATTAAATAAAGATAAAATTGGAAAATAGTTGAATTTTAAATAGGAGTTAATAAAGTTTAAAGATTTTTTTAATTTGTGTAAAACATGTGGAAAGTGATTTATAAATAGAACTAAAAAAGTATATATATTTATAAAATCTTATACAAGGCTATAAGTCATATGATTTACGCTTCATAAGCCATAGGCCTTACTCTTTACCTCAGCCATGAATAATATCGCCTTTATATACGTTGCGGTTTTCGCCCTCGTCGTGACTTTATGGCCTTGAATTTAAAATTTTTTTAATTCATATACTACTTCCACTTATTAATATAAAAGTTAGTTTAACTTTTAATTTAAATATAAATATAAAGTCTCAATTTATTTTGTCTTTTATATTCATTTATTACCTCTGTAATAATTATATATGTTAAATATTTCATTAAAGAGTAGTTTTAGCTACTCAATAATAAGAGTATTTTAGAAAAAATAACACTTATTTATTATAAATAACTGACTTAACTAATTTTTTAATTATAAATAACTAATTTAACTAATTTTTTAATCTCTTTTAATCAGTCAATTAGATTTTATATTAAGAATTGTGATAGTATTTTTCAGTTAAAAATATTTAATATCAAGATAACGGTAGAATAATTTCCCAGCAAAATTTTCTGAAAATACGAACCTGAACAGTTGCAAATGAGAATCTCAATTGCAAGCTAAGAATTATATTTCAACTATAAACATCTAATTTGTTATTAAGACCCTAAATCTAAAACAATATGAATTTTTATTCTCAATTTTCTTACAAAATATTTTGTAGGATAACGGTAACTAAATTGACATTCTGATCTGATACCTAATTGTCATTCTCTCTAAATTAAAATTACTAAAGAAATTAAAACAATAAAAATAAAATGTATTGTTTCTTTATGTAGTTAAAATTTATCAAAAATTTATCACATTATCTAATCAATGGACGAGATATGGTTTTATTAAACAAGGGAAAATGACAGATAAAGAAGCTCCAAAATGTGAAATGCCAATTTGGGAAGCTAAGGAAATGTAATTACCCATAGGGAAATCCTTCCCAAATTGGGATTTTAAAATTCAGCAAAATGACAAAAATGTCCTTTATCCTTTTTTTTTTTTAAAAAAAAAACCCAGCCCCTCACCGGTGGCCGGCGACCACCGCCGGCGACTGGCCTCCGGCGGCCGCCGACCGCCTCCAGCCACTAGTGTGGTGGCTGCCGGTGAAGGATTTTTATGACAAGATTTTTTTTTTTTTGGAATAAGATAATATTGGTTCAAAGTGGCGGGGGTGGGATTTGATCCCACAACCCCTTGGCCACTTGGACCAACAAAAGGATGGCCATTGGGCCATCAAAGATTTCTTAACCTTATAATGCAAACAAAAATATAAGTTAACTCTTTTACTGTGACTCCAGCTCGTGACAACAATTTATCTGAGGATGACAAGTCTTAATTGAGAAATAACAAGTCTAAATTTGATATTAACAAAGCAACTTTTCGTTATACAAATGATCATAATTATTTAAAAATGACACGTCTTTGTTGAAAAATAACAACAATTTATTCGGTATTTCTTGTTATGTATAACGAAAAGTTGCTTTGTTAATATCAAATTTAGACTTGTCATTTTCCAGTAAAGACGTGTTTTTTTCAAATAAATTATGGTCATTTTTAATTAACGTAGATGCTATTTCTTGTTATGTATAAAGAAAAGTTGCCTTGTTAATATCAATTTTAGACTTGTCATTTTATAGTAAAGACGTGTCATTTTTAAATAAATTATGATCATTTTTAATTAATGCACATGCTGCTATGTTATGTATAAGGAAAAGTTGCTTTGTTAATATCAAATTTAGACTTGTTATTTCTCAATTAAGACTTGTCATCCTCAGATAAATTGTTGTCACGAGCTGGAGTCACAGTAAAAGAGTTAACTTATATTTTTGTTTGCATTATAAGGTTAAAAAATCTTTGATGGCCCAATGGCCATCCTTTTGTTAGTCCAAATGGCCAAGGGGTTGTGGGATCAAATCCCACCCCCGCCACTTTGAACCAATATTATCCTATTTCCAAAAAAAAAAAATCTTGTCACAAAAATCCTTCACCGGCAGCCACCACACCGGTGGCCGGCGCCGGTGGCCGGAGGCAGTCGGCGGCCGCCGGAGGCCAGTCGCCGGCGATGGTCGCCGGTCGCCGGCCATCGGTGAGGGGCTGGGTTTTTTTTAAAAAAAAAAAAAGAACAAAGGGCATTTTTGTCATTTCACTGAATTTCAAAATCCCAATTTGGGAAGGACTTCCCTATGGGTAATTACATTTCCTTAGCTTTCCAAATTGGCATTTCACATTTTGGAGCTTCTTTATCTGTCATTTTCTCATTAAACAAAGTGTTCATGATTTTTTTAAAGGAAATTTGACCCAAAAGGATCTTTTAAATGAAGTGTTCTAAAAAGCATGGACTGCGTCTAGCCCTCGTGATCGGACGTTTATACCCATCCGCGTCGACACCATGAATCGACAGCAAAGCTCCCTTGATTTTACATGCACGCCACGTATCTACCCGCATTCCCTGCCTCCTCTCTTCATAAGCACCCTTCCCCCCTCCATTACTCCCCCATCGCTCAATTCCCACACACAGGAGATAAAAGAAGAGAGGAAACTATGCTAAACAGAGCTACCCTTTTGGTCTTTCTTCTTGTTCTGTGCCATGGATTGGCAATGGGGAAGGATTATGTTGAAGAAGAAGAAGATTGGAGGAGCGAGGAGCCAGAGAGAAAAGAAAGATGGTTGCCTGCAGAGTCAAGTGACTGGTTCTTGTTGCGACGCTCGAGGCAACTGATCAAGACTGATGCAGGGGAAATGAAAGTTACGGAAAGCTATGGCGGTAGGGTTGTGGACAGGCCAATGCACATTGGCTTCATCAATATGGAACCAAAGTCCCTGTTCATTCCTCAGTACCTCGACTCTAGCTTGATCCTTTTCATCCGTAGAGGTATTACGATCTCTGTTTCTCCCATTTGTGTTCGTGGTTGTCAGATTCAGTTTGTTTTAAAGATATCAGTTAATTGCAGGGGAGGCGAAGTTGGGATTCATCTACAAAGATAAACTGGCAGAAAGGCTTTTGAAGACTGGGGATGTGTACACAATCCCAGCAGGCTCTGTGTTCTACTTGGTGAACACAGGACGAGGTCAGAGACTTCATATTATCTGTAGCATCGACCCCTCTGAGAGCTTGGGAATAGGCGTTTTCCAGGTACATGCATTGTGTTACTCATATCTATTTTTCATAATCAACAGACAGTCTAGTGCCATTATATCATTGCCTTTGATGAAGACTGATTTTCATAGCTAAATTCTCAATCTCTCGGTCTCTGCGTAGTCCTTCTACATTGGAGGAGGAGCCTACCCGCCATCAGTTCTTTCTGGGTTCGAGCCTGAAGTCGTTAGAGCTGCTTTAAATGTAAGCTGCAAGTTTAACTCAACAGCAACAGCTAAAAAATGCCAAACTTCCATCATCGGCACGAAAGACTTAACGATTTTGTTTATCATACAGACATCAGGCTTTGAGCTAAGGAAAATCCTCACGAAGCAACAAGGAGGGCCAATCGTGTTTGTGGATGACTCTCACGCCCCAAGCCTATGGACCAAGTTCCTTCAACTGAAGGAGCAAGACAGGCTTCAACAACTCAAGAAAATGTTGGACGACCATGCAGAATCCGACGATGACGAAGAGAAGGAGCAGGAGGCAGAGCGAACAGATTGGTCATGGAGGAAGCTCTTGAACTTTGTCTTTGGAAATGTGAACAAGGAAACAAAAAAGAGAGAGATCGTTAAATCTCCTGACTCTTATAATCTCTACGACAGGAAACCCGATTTCAGAAACCGCTTTGGTTGGAGCGTTGCTTTGGACGGCTACAATTATTCCCCGCTCAAACGCTCCGGAACCGGCGTTTATCTCGTCAATCTCACAGCCGTAAGCAAACTCACTCCATTTTGACCCTCTGGACTTAGATCTTGAAGTGATGTGTTGTGAGACTTACACTTTATATTACAAAGCCAAAATCCCGGCAATGTTTCAATTCTTTTCCATTACTATGGCAGGGGTCCATGATGGCACCGCATGTGAATCCAAGGGCCACAGAATACGGCATCGTATTGTACGGAACCGGAAGGGTTCAAGTCGTGTTTCCAAATGGAACTGCGGCAATGAATGCCAAAGTCAGAGAAGGGGATGTGTTCTTCGTACCTAGATACTTCCCATTCTGTCAAATCGCATCGAGATCTGGATCGTTAGAGTTCGTCGGGTTCACGACATCGGCGAGGAAGAACAGGCCACAGTTTCTGGCGGGAGGAACGTCGCTTCTCAACACCCTGATGGGGCCTGAGATCGCAGCATCGTTCGGCGTAAGCGAGAAAACAATGCGGCGGTTGGTGAGAGCTCAGCATGAATCTGTGATACTGCCAGCTGAACGCGCTTCGCCTGGAGACGTGGACGTAAGACGCAGAGAAGAAGGGGACGAAAGGGAAGAACGAGGGGAAGATGCTTGGTCGAGTAATTAAGAACTTTGAGAGTAATATGATTAGGAGACGTGATTAGATTAAGATAATTAGGATTAAGAGAATAAGAGGGTCGGGTTAGTGAGAAACAATAATTTAGCTTTTAGCCGGCCAGAAGCTCGTTGCCTAGTCCGTTTCATTTTGATGTTCTTTTTCCTTTTCTTTCAGAGGTTTCAGTACTTTCACGAATTTTCCTTCGCCGTCAATAAAATTTTCATCTCCCGACGTGGCCTCCTCATCTTGGACGAACTTAAAAACAATTTTGTTTATACTATAATTATTTTTTAAGCCCATAGCCCTCCCCTAAAGCAACTTTATTGGAATCGCAGTTTCTTAATTGTGATTACGTGAGAGGAATCTTATTTATACTCACGTGAAAGTAGAGTAGAGATTAACAAGTCCAGCCCTTATTGCGTGGTTGCGTGGCGGAGTCGCCGTGGCTTGTCAGAATTGGGTGAGAAACTACCATATGAAGGAGGTTGGATTGGTCGTCAAATTTTTGGACGCTCTACACTGATTAACACATCCTAAGACGCTAGAGGCTTATTAAGTTTTGGAGGATTTTAAGAGAAAATGTGGGATTGAGTTGATATTTTAACAGGATCAAATTCACTTGTATGCTATTCAATGATGCTCTCCGACAACATAACTTTACATGAGTATGTTAAACATGTAATTTTTTACGACGTGCCGGAGGGGAAAACCAAAATATTACGTGCAATCACACAACCAACATAAAGTGGTCTGTAACTTCCAGCATCTTATTTTACGTCCATGTTGGTTATTGGTTCTCAACATAACTTTATTGAATTCTTCTACCTGTTCTCAAAGTTGCTAAGGATGGAGTTCTTGTGAACTTTGGACAGATTTTGAATTACGTGACGCCTCAATGCCACCACCATATCTCAAAATCTACTTACACGTTGAAATTATCTTCATTTCAGGATCATTACGTTCTGCTATGCCTTCTCTCACTCACGGTTTTGACCTTATAGTTGCTTTTGCTCTCGTCCTCTTCACCAGTACACTATTTTTTTTTTTAATTTTTCTTAATGTAAAATCAGGTCAAACAAGAAAACTTGGAGCGAAACAAAAAAATTGTGACGAAGAAGATTGAATCTGCGAGGCTTCAACCACATTTCCTCAAATCAGAATGGTGTTCGTCGTTATAAATGAGAATTGGCGATGGTTTGATCGACGCAGGTGAGTGAGATATACTCTTCTAATGTTATAGAGCTGCTTGAGGGAACGCTGTGCTCATAAAAATCTTTGAGGTGCTAGCTTTGCTTCCTTTCGTCAACTATTCAACACGTGCAACCCACGTGTCTTTAACAAGACTCTCCGAACAGGTCCTCGGTGCTTTTGAGGGTGAGACATCTCAGCACCGCCTAGACCTCCCAGATCAGCCATGAGAAATCGCGGCACTTCCTTCCTTCTCCTTCTCCTTCTCCTCAATCTAGCTTTTCATGCCCAATCCGAGGTTATCTCGTTAACCGCCGACACATTCTCTGATAAGGTATGTACTCGTCGCTCTTTGTTCTCGCCCGATACCTCAAACTTGATTGAATGAAAAATCCTCCTTGTTTTTTTATTTTTCGAAAGAAATACTCCTGAATTCCGCGGTAATTGCTCTCTATCGTTTATCATCGATAGAAATTTACGGACCCATGCTATCTATTTATTTGTGGCAATCATATGGAAACATTCCTTTACCCTAAATTACTGTAAACAATGTTCTAGTTGCCGCCGGTTGATGATTGCCTCTGCAGGTGCAGATTGTGATGTGAAAAACTGTAGAATACGGATGTGTGTGCTTGAGGGTATTCATGAAGCTGTTATTGAATTGCACGTCAGTTGTTAGTTTTAGGGTCGCATTTTTCAATCACCTTTGTTTTGCGTATTTGTCTGTTTCGTTTAGATCAAGGAGCAACACACTGCGTGGTTTGTGAAATTCTGCGTTCCCTGGTGCAAGCATTGGTAACTTTCTTTTTCCTACTCTGCAATAAGCTTGACTAAATAAATTTTCAACTGCTTACTGACCTGTAATGGTAACACTTAATGTCAGTAAGAATCTGGGATCATTATGGGATGATTTGGGCAAAGCGATGGAAGGGGAAGATGCAATAGAGATTGGAGAAGTAGATTGTAGCATCAACAAACCCGTATGTGGCAAAGTTGATATTCACTCATATCCCACTTTTAAGCTCTTTTATAATGGAGAAGAAGTTGCTAGATACCGCGGTAATTAAAATCTTTCCGTTTTGCCAAAGATGTGTTTCATAGATTCCACTTTATTCTCACTGTTACTGTTTATCAATTTGACCCATATGATCCAAGCTTGTGATTAAGAAGGTGATCGGATGAGCTCGATTGTAGCCAAAGATACATCATCACATTACAATTTTCGATTTTAGAGTTGGTCTATTTCTAAGGATCATGGATAATATTGAAATTCAAAACTTATTTCTGGTGAAATTTTGTTATTGACATTGAAAATTATTCAAGTCAGAGGTGGTTGATTTGAGTAATGTGTTAATAATTTTGTATTAGATCATTAACCTGAAAAAATCTGTGTATGTCCTTGTCATATTTGGTCTAAGCTTTCTTGAGTCTTATTTTGATTTGGTTGTGGGATACTCGTATTGGGTACTTCCTCTCTTCCTCCTTCCCTCTCATTCGGTATTAATTTTGCCTTTTTGTTTAATGCTCAGGCCCAAGGGATGTTGAATCATTAAAAACCTTTGTTTTGGAAGAAGCTGAGAAGGCTTCGGCAAAAGCACTTGACATTGATAAGGAATTGTAACAATTTTGTGGGTATACTCTGAATCTCACGCCAGTGCTGGTTTTTTTTCCTCCTCTTCTGAGTCTTTCTAGTTGTACTGCATGTAGGCAAACTTGAATCTCACTTTTTTTTTCTTCTGGAATGGCAATTGATCAAGAATTGCGTTTTGTGCAGCCATAACCCGGGATGCTACTGCTCTCTATTCTTCACCACAAGTGCTGCAGGTTTCACATTACTGATTATCTCTGGGCTTGAGCTGAGATTAGTGAAGATACAGTTTGCTCTGCTCCAAACATCATTTGTTTATTCTACCAAGTAGTAGTTATTTTGAAGATTAGTTTGTATTCTACCCCGTCTAGTTTGACCCCCCGAGTTCATAAAACTGATAAACATCCGAGTTTCAATTTTGGATATAGATGCTGGCAGGTTGAGATTTAATCTTGAATCATTCTTGCAGGGTTTTCCTTTTTTTCATGTCCATCTCTCGTTGACTGTTCGTGATTTTTTACTGAGACCTGCGCGATTAATATGTTATCAAGTAAATAAATGCATAAACGGCTAAATATTGAAAAATATCATGGCATTCGCTTTAGCTTTGTAATCTGCCTAACTGATCATGATTGTCATCCAGATTTATGTAACAGTAGATAATAGCGTCAGCTTGTTAGATATTAGCCTAAGAAATTAGTAAATGCAAAAAAAAAAATGTTTAATTGTAATTGGTGGTCGTTTTCAGCGCACACGTCAAGCTACGATGTAGTTGTGGTACAGCATTATGGGAGTTGTTTGATTAATTTTCCGCTTGGCATGTTGTAGCGGAATTAAATTATGTCTTGAAACGTATCAGCCAGGACCACTCGTACAGTGAGAAACCAATGAAATGTCCATAGTTCGGGTCTCTGTATTCCGTATATGACCAATCAATTTGACATGATTACAAGAATTGTGTTACAAAGGGAAGCAAGGCCGTCCTAGAACTAAACTCGGTTCAGGCATCCTCTTTTAAAGTACAAGCTAATTTTACCCCTTTTGTTCTGTTAGTTCTCTTCTCTCTGATTGGGGAATCTTTGGTCTGGTGCGTCCCCTGTTTCCTGGCAAATTGGATGCTGTTCGCTGGGGGGGTGGGGGGTTTTGGATGCAGGCTTTGACTCATGGGCCCAATGTGTCGTAGACTGCAGACGCGAGTCGATTCTCTGACTGAAGAAATCTGGAAACTCAAACCATTCGAGCTGCTTCTATGTAAAGATCATAGACAGGCGCCAGCTTCAGGACGCTGCAAGGCATGGTATGATCGATTACAGGCAACAAGGATTCCAGCGGAGGCCATACATATAGGCCATGGGTAGAAGACTGCCATAAAATGCTTCATGGATTTCAAAAAGGTAAGCTCTCACTCAATAACTTGAAATATTCTTGTAAAGCGGAATGTTACGTAATGCCTGAAAAAGGAAGCAGGAGAGTGAATAAGCAGATACCGAAATGAAGAAGGAAAGTGGAAAGCAAAGAAGTGGCCCTTTGTTTTGGGGATTGATTCCGTCGAGCGATTGCAAGAGGAAGGTTTATTAGGCAGGAGAAAGGACGCCATTGGCACAGAGCCACTAGCGGGGTGGTGTCGATGCTAAAATGGGTCAGAGACAACGGCGTCATCTCTCCTGCATAGCAAACCTCTCATGCTAACCTATTACGCTATACTATAGTATGTACCTCTCCCTCTCCCTCTCTCTCTTGTATTCATTCTAAACCCTATCTGCCAAACCCCTCATTTATAGATTCTATTCACTTGTTTCATATCTTGTTCTCACAGTTGATACGTTTGCCCCCAAACACATCACCTTTGTTGTCATTCTTATGTGGTCATGTTCTTCTGTGATGAGGTCACTTCTCTGATGTCGGCTCCTGTCGTGAGGCTGCTCCACCCTTTTTTTTTTTTTGGTCGCTTTTTCTTGTGTTCTCTGCATGATTTAGTTATAGTGTCATCATCATCACCAATAATGCATTTTCTCCCTGTAATCATGATTACTTTTGTGAAATGGAGAAAGCTATGGGAATAATATTGGATGAAGGCCAAGAGACCATGTCCACTTACATTGAACACTCCCATTTATTACTTTTTCTCTTTTTCCACCCTCATGATTTGGATGTACAGCTTAGCTTTTTCCTCACTGGTTGTGTTAGTTTTTTAATTAATTGTTTGTGGGTTTTGTTTGGAACTGCTTATCTTTACATTAAATGCTTATTTTTTATTAAATGTGTCTCCAAAGTGTCCAGTCTTTCAACCACGCGAGTGCAGACGTTGAATAGCTTCAGTCCTCTGCTTACAACCCGCCCGCCATGCGTCTTCTAAAAGTACCGTGGATGTAAATTGTTTCATTCATTCATTTTCGAAGTGTTACTTGATTGTGAATTTATTCTAAATGTAAGGTAGATAACTAATTTATATATATTAAAAAAATTTGTTAAATTAATTATTTAAAAAAGTATGTTAGTTTCCTAAAAACGCCTCCTTTTAATAATTTTGCAAGGGCAATAATTCTATTAATGTGTGCAATCAATATCTAATAAATATAGAGAATAAAAAATATTGATGTTTTATATTTAACATCAAAATAATTCTGTCATCTAGCTCTTAGTATTGTCTTTTAAACACAAAGAAAATTAGTGCTATTTTGCACATGCTGGCCCCAAAAAATCAAGCCTCTAAAGTTCTGAACGAGGAAAGTGCCAACAAGTAAATTTTTCTTTTTGTAAAAGCCACACTTAATTCTTCAGTTTTATACTTGATTTTAATTTGGTCCTTAATTTTATAAAGTATCCTTTGGATGTTCAGTCCTTAATCCCATTAGTCTCAAATAATATTATTTTTGTAACAATCAAATTAAATTTACTACTCCCTCCGTTCCTTATTATAAGAGACATTTGATGCTTATGACATGTTCCTATATATAAGAGACACTTAAAAGTTGTCTCTATTTTTTTGTATTGATTTCCTATTTTACCCCTATTTATTTTGTCTCCAACTCATACTCTCTCTCCCTCCCACTTCTCTTTCTTTTAATAATTTAATTGTTCTCTCTCATACTCTCTCTCCTTATTAATGGGGGCATTGTTGGAAAAAAATATTATACTTTTTACATATTAATTGTCCTCAACTAATTTTAACTGTTTTTTTGATCAACGTAATTTAGTTATTTGTCTCTTATAATAAGGAACGGAGGGAGTATATCAATATTTAAGAATATTTTATCAACATGTAAAACTTTAATTTTAGAATTTTTTTGCTAAAATAATTTATAAAATTTAGAAATCAAAATAAAATCTTGTATGAATTTGATTTATTTAAATTAGTAATTTTCAAAACTTTAACTACTTTTTTTAAGTTAAGTTGCACCTCCGGACACAAGGTCCGGACTCCGCCTCGCTACTGACCCATTGTTCATAATCATGTGGCAATATAAGCACCGTTTGTTACTTTTAAAATAAAACAATACTAATCTACTTCTGTAAAAGTTCATTGGAGCTTTTGGAAAGAGTGGTCCACTGCCCCTGTCATCGCCGCGTTGGCGAATTTGGTCCAATTTTTCTTTGTGATAAGAATTTCACACACAGACACACATACCTCTTTGTTCAAATTGATTTTTCATTCTAAATATTGATCAAGATGCAATTGGTTAAGAGTTAGATTTTGATGTTGTTCTGCTGCAAGTATATCTATAAGCAATCAATAACTTCTTCTTTTCAATTATTAAAAGGCAATTTTATTCATAAACATAAAAAGATTACACTAAAATTAATTACTACTTTTGATCTTTAATATAAAGCCAGTTAACTAATTTTAATAGATTAAGAAGATTAGTTAAGTTAGTTATTTATAATAAATAGATATTAATTTTTCTAAAATATCTTTGCCAATCAAATGTATTAATTAAAACTACCATTATTATAAAGACTATCTTAGAATAAAATAAATAAATATGAAAGATAAAATGAATTGAGATCTTATATTTAAAATTAAAATAAAAGTTAAATAAGTTTTCATACGAAGGACCGAAAATATAATACTTATCCTTTTCTATGTCTTGAACATGAGCTTCGCAGATTAATAAATCGACTGAAGTAGATTGACAATTTCACGTTTTTCATTTTTGAAAATGGAAGGGGTTTGAAAAAGTAAAGTACCCTTATACATTTATTTTTATATACTGATTAATGAACATTAAATTTTGATTTAATTAATCTTGTATAAAAAATCACAATGTTTAGAAGCGAATATTATCGTTCCAAAAAAGGGGCATATTATAACCTAGTTTTGAGGCTTCCCATGGACAATACAGTGGGGCCCACACAATTTTGGTGTTAGAGAACCCTCCAACGTTTGGATTGGCCTCAAATGAAACGTGCTGTTTAACTTCGCATCGCATTCTGGTATTTAACAAAAAAAAAAACTTCGTATCGCACTAAAGTTGGTGTTCTCGTCCCTTTGTATTTTATGCTCTCTCAGAATTTCCTCCCATGCGTAATGATCATGTTCACCATCAGTTTGTTACCTCCCAACCAAAAAAATATATATTATTTTAAATAAATTAAAAGAAAAACAATTAACAGTTAACATGTGATAAATTATTTTATATATTTAACGGGTTATGTTATTTTATTTTTCATCTAGAAATCTCAGGATACGTATAGTAAATGTCATGTCACACATACATGTGTTACAATTTGAGAAACATTGTTGTTAGAACTACTAATTTAGTGACACTAAATATTTTTAAAAAATTGTTAAAAATAAAATTGCGAGTTTGATTTTTTTTTAATAAATATGATGGGTAACTGAGTTTATTTTGTTGAATGAAAATTTTAAAAAATGGAGAAGCATTGTCATGCTATCGTTGGAAAATATTATTAGTGGTCTTAACGAAACAGAGAGACGAAGAGATTCTTTAAAATCATGCACGCTTGTTTACGCACACACACACTCTTATTATATTCAATAAAAAATTCATCCAGTTATTCGAATTATTTTTTTTGTTTATTAAGATTATAAAAATAAATGTACGCTTACTAAAAATGAAAATATTAGAATATATTTAATATTGAATATATCAAAATATAACATAAATTGTGTTTATGAATTTCTATGACTTACAAAATATGATTATTTTCTGTAAAAGAAAATAATTATGTTGAGAGACAAACAAGTTCGCAAACTGGTTCATACTTCTGATACTTTATTTTGTTTTTATCCACATCTATTTTTTTGTTTGATCAGAATTATCCACATCTATTAAACATCGATACTTAATTAATTCTATTGCACTAAGAAAATTAGGACAGCTTTCTATATTAGAGTCAAAGATTGAAATAAAAGAAAATGAAGAGAGGGGAGAAAAGCTGGGGAAAAGCCCATGAGTGCGTCCATAATCACCAAAGTCGCAGATTTTTACAGTACCTTACTGCCTTTTGTTGCATTGTCGCCCTGATCCGTCGTCCACCTGCCATAAATGCCTTCTGGATAGGACGACGCACAGCACACTTTACCCCAAATGCTCTCCCTCATACTCTCACCTCGCCCTCATCATTGACAATTACTCTTTCTCCATCTCTCCTGTTTCTTTCTCCCAACTCCTCCCAGAAAAAAAATGCAGTCCATGTTTAACCTCCGAGCCTCCTATGGCGTCCCTCTCTGTCTCTCCGGGATAACCCTAACCCTCCATGCTTCTCTTCCCCAAGAGTAATTCCTCTTTTTCTTTCTCTCTGCGCACCCAAATTTATGATCTTTTTGTTTCTCTCTCTGTCTCTCACAATTTGCGTTGTGTTGGCGGTGTAGGATGGCAGATCACGATCGCAGAAGGGAGATCATGAGACTGAGAAGGCGCAGATCACTGCCCACGCACCCTCGTCATGCAAATCAAGAAATGGCTCTCCTCACAAACTCTGTGGACATCAAACATGGCGAACATGGAGATCTGGATGATTCTATTCTACTTGATCTGTTTCAGGGTTTAACTGCTAAAGCTGCGTAGTGATTTGTTCACCGGAATCACCACCGTTTGTGGTTCTCACCGGTCACCTGTGAAATCCTCATGTTGTAGGCTCTGTTTTCACCTTCGAAATTGTTATGTGTTCTGAATTTGCCTCGTCCTTGTTCTGTTTCAGTTGTTGGTTTCTTTAATTGTTCTCAAGAATTATTCTCCATGTGATATAATATAGCATATGTTACACCCTTCTCAATCTGATTATGCAACCAATTAGCTCAAGTTCTCGATCATTTATATTCATGGCCGGAGCCCTCTCCAAGTAGCTCCGTGATTGCAATTACATCGTTTTTTTAAGAATATTTTGCTGTATCAAGCCATTAACCAGAGTGAGAAAAGCTTAGCCCATCTTTGTTTCTATCTGAAGGGGGTTGAATTAGAGGTAGAATTAATCAGAGTTATTAGTCGTAAATGCTTGCTTCCACCTGGTGGTTTTGAGTCCCATAAATTATATTCAGAAGAGCAGGAAGGTAAACGTCAGTGTCTGTGTCTATTTCTAGGCTTAATGTGATGTCAAATCAGTCCTATTAGTCGCAGCAAGCTCTACTGGGATAACTATTCGCCATTATTATCCAAAGCTTCCGTCTTTTAATCTTGTTTTCCTTCGATTTTACCGTTTGTCGACTACGACTCTGTAACATTCCGACAGGAGACGTCTAAGGTCGAACACGAGATAGGTAATTTCATCGTATTATTCCAAACAAACAGCTAATCTGGATAACATCGAGTAGTTAAAATTCGATCATCAATTCATCATCAAACAAAAAAAGTTTTTTAAGAAAATCTAGTATATTTTGAGGGATTGCTAAGATTCACCCAGTATTTGCGTTAAATTTGGAATGTAATGGATACATTTCTTCTGCTATACGTGGTTTTGAGTGAAAATTATTCGCTTCAACAGAGTGAATAAATAAATAAGAAAAAAATAATAAAAGATTTTAAAATTACTAAATGACAAATTATGATTAAATTTTAAAATTTCAATTAAGACTGTTTGTACTATTTTGAAAATTTTCAAATCTTATAAAATTATGCAAATATCTTTTATTATTATTTTTTATATAAATATTGTCATCTTAGCACTTTCGGCTACTGAAGTTCTGGTGACATGTCACCAGAGTTTTGGTGACTACTCTATCTTATGTATTGATTACTTTTTTTTTATTGACTCAATTTGTTTTTAGAACTTCCATGATTACTTTTGTTTAGCTACTGGCTACTTTAGTATTATGATTAAATAGTTTTATTTTTAAAATTTTGGTGACTGCTCATATTTAACTATTGACTGCTTTGGTTTCGTTATTGACTACTTTTGTTTCAAAAATTCAAAAAAATGCACCAGGTGTTGTTGGAAATTTATTGACTAGTTTTTGTTTGGTTATTTGCTACTCTTGTGTAATCGATAGCTATATAAAAATAATCACCAAAACTTTAAAAACAAAAATAGCCAGTAATTAAACTAAAGTAGTTAATAGCTATATGAAAATAGTCATTAAGAATAAGGACATTGTTGTCATTTCATAATATTTTAAAATTCTGAAATAGTTCAAAGAGTGTAATTTGGGACCTTAAAATTCACCCATTTTGATTTGTCCTTTAGCATTCTTGAGGGCTTTTTAGTGTCTTTTTCCCAATAAATAAATACTACTTTTGGTTTTTAATATAAAAACTAGTTAAGTAATTTGAGTAAATTAAAGAAGTTTGTTAAGTTAGTTATTTGTAATAAATAGGTGCTATCTTCCTTAAAATATCTTTACTAATCATGTGTATTAGTCAAAATTATCATTTGATAGAACATTCAATATGTGCAACTAGTTTGGAGATTATTTTAAAAATATATATAAGTACAAGAGATAAAATGAATTAGAATCTTACATTTAGAATCAAATTGAATGTTAAACTAATTTTTATATTAAAGATGAGAAGTAGTAATTTGAATGTAATGTAATGAAAAAACTTTTATTTCAGTGGATAAAATAAATAAACAATTAAAGGTCATATTCACTTGGCAAAATGTGGGAAGAAATGATAGCTGAAGCATACAATTAGACAAAAATAGGTATCAGACGAAATTACAAACTCAAGCCAACCTTCTTTCAGCATACTGTGCACGCTGGGATCAACAGGACTTTTATATGTTTTTGGTTGATCAGAGAATACTACTCATTTTATGTCACATTTGCATTACCGTTCTTAACCCATCTGATCTGATGTGGTTAAGAACGGTGATATTTAGCAAAAGAAGTTGATTTCTTACAGCATCATGAATTAAGATTCTAATTCTTATTAAAAGGGGTGCCAAAACAAAATTACTTCCAGTGAAAAAAAATTATGCGTAGGAAGGAAAAAAGCAAAGTAACTTACCAACAGGGTTGGATTCTGATTCTAACAAAATTGTCTAGGAAATATTGCCTTAAATATCAGGCAACAAGAAATCCATTTTTTACCGGACCGTGTTTATTATTGTGACAAACATAGGCTATTCAATACAAATATTAGGCATAGAGACTGAACAGGGGTAATATTTTTTCCTTAAAGAAACTTTTTTTTTTTTTATACACTGGAAAGATCCTTGAACAAACTTATGTATAGAATATAGATACTAGGTATTTGGGAAAAAATCCGGTAAAAAAAAGAAATATGAATAGATTCTGAAAAAGTATATTTATGAGTCAAGCTTTTTTGTTTTGCCGACGAGTCAAGCTTATATATTTATGATTAAATATAAATGATTTGTGTTTATAAATCAAAATGTAATATTTGGCAAAAAAAAATGTTTATAAATTTTATTCTTTTAATTTATAATTTATTTTCGAGGCAGTTTTCTTGTTCAGAGGGTTACCTGGCGGATACAGTCATACAATCCGAGAGTTCTTGGAGAGAACGAAAGAAAGAACATACCCGTGAAAAGCACCAGAGCTTCGTCACAGAAGAGAACTCGCAATCTTTTCTGCATTCGCACAACCCAAACAACCGCAAGCAATATGGGCTGTCAGGCTGATTTAGAGAGAACTCTGTATGTCCTCTCCCTCTGGCCCATGTTTATAATGCGCAAATTTTAGGGTTTCCAGAGCCCCCAACCAGATTATTCGATTTTCAGTTTGGCTCGAAATTCTGTTTTCATTGTGAATGTTTAGTGCTAACCTTGTATATCGTTTTCATTGCAGGTACCCTTACGTAACCGGATCATCAGTAGTTGCCATCAAATATAAAGATGGCGTTCTTATGGCTGCCGATATGGGAGGTCAGTTGCAACTCAATCTTCATCATGTGTCCATTAATAGTCTGCTGCATCTTCACTGTGCAACTTGGTCATTCTGCTTCATACTTTATTGCGGAAAATCTGAGCATTGGAGTTTCTTGTCATCTTCAAATAGGACATTGGATCAGTTTAAGTCAGCTTCAGCTTGTCTGATGGAATTTGGACTGTGTTTTAATTTTGTTTTTTTTAAAAAAAAAAAATCGTATGCTGTTGTGGAAATGAAACTCGTATCTTGACTGTTTGCGTTGATGCTGATATTTGATAATTTAACATAACTATACGCGCTGACACTTTTCCTGAGATGTTGCGGTCATAGGTAGACATTGCTCCCTTTAATTTCCCACAAATTTACTTGTTTTTCGTTTTCATGCAAAATATTCTATAGCATCTGAACATGGTTCTAATGCTTTTCTGGGTGTTTCTAAGATATTGATTGTGACTATTCTGAAGTTCTGGTCCTAAATTTATCAGCTTTATAGAATTGAATTTTCGCACTAAAAGCTTCCCTCTGTATCTCATGGCAATGATGGATCCACTGTGATAGGTTCATATGGGTCTACCTTGCGATACAAGAGTATTGAGCGCTTGAAGCCTGTTGGAAAGCATACTCTTCTTGGTGCCAGCGGGGAAATTAGTGATTTTCAGGAGATTCTTCGCTACCTTGATGAACTCATGTAAGCCTAGTTGTCACATATCAGAAAAGGATTTGGATTGGCTTATTTGTATTCTGCATGTTTTATCCCCTTATACCAGTGAATCCCTAATCGTTTAAGATCAGTTAAGGAACATTTCTGAGTAGTTGTATGTTTTGGCTTGTGACTGCTGCAGCCTTTATGACAATATGTGGGATGATGGGAATTCTTTGGGTCCTAAGGAAGTGCACAACTACTTGACTCGTGTGATGTACAATAGACGTAACAAATTCAATCCATTGTGGAACTCACTTGTAATTGGTGGTGTGAAAAACGGGCAGAAGTACCTAGGCATGGTATGCACTAGTTTATCTCCGTCTTTGATTCCAATGTGAAAGTGAGTTACCTATAAGAGTTAGTTTTTACTCAGTTTTGTGAATTGTTTCCAGGTAAACATGATTGGCATTAATTTTGATGACGACCATGTAGCAACTGGGCTTGGCAACCATCTTGCAAGGCCAGTTCTTCGTGATGAATGGAATGAAAATTTGACCTTTGAAGAAGGTGTCAAGTTGCTGGAGAAGTGCATGCGGGTACTTTTATATCGTGATAGGTCTGCAGTCAACAAGATTCAGGTTTTTTTCTCTTACCCTCCCTCCTCTTCCTTCCTCCCTCCACCATGCTTCCAAAATAGAACCCAACCCAACTAATAGGTAGCTGCCATTAGCATGCTGGAAGGGAGCATTGTCTATATGGAGGTTGTTAACGAGAGTGCACCCTATTTTGGTCAATTAGCAAGGGCATGGAAAAGGTATTAAAGTGTCAATGAAGAAACTAGAAAGATAATTTCTCCTTTATTAATATATGAATAAAACACGGACACATCCTTCAAAACTTGGTCGTTAATAGCATACAACCATCAGTCCATCGCACAGGATTGGCATGCTCATTGACTTTGGGCCAGGCACAATGCTCATGCGTCAAAATGTTCTCATCGAATTAGCTGATACGTTAATATGGTTCTTTCACTCCATCTCCAGATGCTAGAGCTCTCATTTACTTTATACTCCATATACATTGTCAAGTAGATGTCTCTTTTTCCATCTACTGGTACGGTTCAGAGTTCTGTTGCACTTGGATTACCAGTGGAATTTGGAAAGGAGATGGGGGCATTTAATCATGATTTTTTTTCTTCCTGAATTTCTGCTAAATCTCTTTAGAAAACATTTCTGTTTCCTTTTCAGTTAGAGGTTTTATTTATTAAATTCGATGCCTTGAGGTATCATTTGGCAGATGCTTAAGGCAGTTCTACAAGTAGGTTGATAACTGCTAAGCAGTGATTTGCTTTGCATCTAGTTCATCACTTGACCTTCTCTACACATGTCGGATCCTCCCGGGATCTAATAACACCTCTTTAGCCAGGAAACGTTAAAAGTGTCTATGTTTCAAGAAGACTAATTAATTTGGTCGGCTCATCTCAACATAGCTTGGCATAGAAACCTGACCATATAAGAATCGAAGGATTTGCCATAGAATCCTGTACTGGAAGGAAAGAAATAGTGATTTGTGCTGATGCAGGACTAGGGGAACAGTTATAATACAAGCTCACATTTAATATTTTGTGGAAAATTATGCATTTGGTTCCTATATGGACGATGTGTTGTCTGGAGAAATGGAAAAGGATGGGTCATTATGACTGCTAACTTAAGCGTTGCATTTTGTGTGTTCCAACTTCCAACTGTTTGTGTTTGTGTTTGTGTGTTTTTTTGTGTGACTCAATGAATAAGAAATGTTGAAAATGCTTTGACGTGGTAGGAGAATTGTATATGTTTTACAATCTGTCATCCGTATGTAAGTGCACGGTGCAGTATGAGGCCTAAATCAGAATTAAATGATTTTGTTTCTCCTATTCGTTTCGAGTCTGTTGTCTATTCATGTGATATTTACAACGCGTTGCAAAATTTGCAGATAGCTAAAATTACTGAGGAAGGTACAACTGTTTTCCCACCATTCTCCTTGAAAACATACTGGGAGTTCTCTGCTTTCAGGAACCCAGCGGCTGGTGCTATGGGTTCATGGTAGCTGTCTCGCAACCTTCAATACTTCCATGGAACATTCCGACGAGTCTTGCGTGAAATGGATATGAGGTGGTTGATCTTTATTTCATCGTACGATTCAGCTATTTATGGAGAAAGATGCTGTTTTTTCCCGTTTAAATTTGGATTTCACTTATGTTAACCTCTATTTCCCATGGCATGGACTCTGCCCTGTTCTACTATCTTTATGCTTTCCTTTGACATCAATCAAGGAGGCGCTTGCTTTTCTTTCTTGTTTCCAGCGATCATAGTGAATGAGTGCTGTTCGAGACGATGGATAGGGTATAATTTTTTTCCCTTTGCCAACATGGATAGGGTATAATACTGCTTGGCCGTACAAAAATATTTCCATATTTGTATCTGTGCCTTTCCACGGAACGACTTGAAGGCCGAGACTCATTGTCGTTTGTCAGATCCAAACGAACAAAATGGTTGCTGATATCTAGTTAGTATTTACGTTTACTTTTTTTCTTTTATCTAGAGAATATTTTACACAAAGCAAATTATCAAACAAGTCTTTTTTCCTTTAATTTTTATCTTTCAAAAAATGTTTTGGAAACAGGAAACCAAATATAGCCTTGATAGTTTAACATGTTTGATTTCTTGTTCTCATTATAGTTTTCTATTAAAAAAAACTAAAAAAAATATATTTTTGGTCATGTATTCTGAAAAATAAAAGGTTAAAAATTGTCTTGAAAGATAAAAATCAAAACATCACTTTTTTTAATTTTTTACCTTAGATTTTAAAAAATTAAAAGAAAGGAATAGAACATCAAAAAATCGTTTTTATGAAATTATTTTGAAATATTGAAATAGATAATAGATTTTAATGCCTTTTCTCTTTAACATGTTATATCTATCTCATCTCATGTGCCTTGCGCAACAAACAACAACTGGGCCCGATCTAGTGGGCGCCCGAGTCCAGTTCTATACCGCACACCACTGGGCTTGCTGCGTTGTTAGGGTGGAGGCAAACAGGAAACAGCGTCTCCTCTTTTTCCTTTCTGTCGTTTTAGCAAGAAGAGTATACGATACGACAACCAATTGAAGTTTGATTGTTGTGATGAGCTGTCACGGAAACGGGGTCCAACATTTCTGTACGGATTCACTGTAACCGTTCGTAAAGACTGGAAACTCCGTGTCTCATTTGTCCTCTAAAAATTTGAGGAGTCAATTGATATAAATTAAACTTTAATTCTTTTGATAAATGTTGAGTTTTCAATTGTCATTTTTAATCTAAAATGTCATCTCATAGGTCACCATCGATCCTTGCATGCATGGCTTAAAATCTACAACTTTACTTAGTGCCTGTTTGGCATCACTTATTTTGAGCTTATAAGTAGCTTATAAGCTCTATAAGCTCTATAAGCTCAATTGACAAAATTGGGTCTGTTTGGATCAGCTTTTCTGTAATTGGGCTTTTGTCTGAAAAGCTACAATAAGCTATAAACTAAAATTAACAGCTTATGACTTATAGCTTATGGCTTATAGCTTTTGAAATATGGAGAGAGAAAAAGTTGAGAAATTTATTACCTCTTTTAGTTCTTATAATAAGCCTCAAATAACTAATTTGTAGATAATAAAAAATTAGTTAAAATTAGTTGAAAGTGATGAATAAGTTAGAAATATATTTTTATTTTTAAATATGCTCCTAAAATATACTTTTATTTTTTATGTTTCACTTTATATTTAAAATATTTTTTATGACTTCTTCATATTAAATTATTTTAATTTCATTGTATTATGTGAATTATTTTTTTAATCATGTTTTATTATTTATTAAAACTCATATCTATTTTGGTCATTTACAACCAAATTTACTTTTACTCAATTATAATCCAAACAACCTTTTACCAATCTCACTTTTACAATCTAGCTTTTCTGAACTATAATCCAAACACAATTTAACTTATCCAATTTAGTTTTTTTTTATCCAATTTCACTTCTCTATAAGCTACTTTTTCAATAAGCTACTTTTTCAATTGTTGATCTAAACATACCCTTAATTCAACACTCCAACTCCAACCCCAACGTTGGCTCATGATGGCAAATAATGTTAACATTAAATATGAAATTTATAACATTTCAAACTATTCCTAACTTATAAATATATTATACTAGCTTATCTTTTAGTTTTCATTTATAACACAGTCGGAACACAGGCCCAGCACACGCCAAAAACTCCATCCAATTCTATTTGTAAGCTTCAAATGCGGAGAGGAAGAATGTGGTTTATTTTATAAGCTTTAATTTGATATTTGTCTTAATATTTAATTTACTCTTTTCAATTTTATCTTTAATTATTTATTCTCTCTCTTTTGTCATAATTTCTTTATCACATTTTTTTTTTCATATATTCTCTTCATACTTTTTCTTATTTTATTATAAGGGCATATTTGAAAACAAAAATATATTTTTAATTTCTTTATTACTTTTAACTAATTATCTATTAGATGTAAATTAGTTATTTGAAGTTTATAATAAGATCTAGAAGGAGCACTTCAAACTTTGAAATATATACATGTGTGAGTGCGGGTTATCATAGAGCCTTTTCTTCTCTTTCAAACTTGGACATTTTTTGACATTGGGTGGGAATAGCATATCAATGAATCAAAATTTAAATTTTTATTAAAAAAAAGTGTTTATATTTATTACCTGACAATATCTCTAATAGAATTATCTTTAATAAGAGACATTTTCATCTAAAAAAATTGGACTTGGGGGGGGGAAAGAAAGAAAGAAAGATGAAAAAGACGAATATCCCAGCATGCCACCCTGTAAACGTCTCCATTTCAAACATCCTGGCAACAATGACACCTGCTTTAATGTTTATCTCATTTTGCTGATCAAAGGCTCCATTTGAAATTTCATCACAAAATTGATCTGTGAATCAATGTCAGTTTCAATTCACACCAGAGCTGCTTTTTGAAAAAAGAGAAGGGGAAAAAAAAAAAAATCAAAGTAGACCCTGGCCGCTAAGGCCCTTCTCTTAATTCAAACGTCAAAGCCATCCATACAGTGGTTTTATTCTTTAAGCACTTGTATGACATGACTTATAAATACATTTTAGTTATGTAGTACTCCTCCGGTCCTTATTATAAAATCCAATTTGACTTTTTATTTGGTCCTAATATAAGACCCAATCCATTTCTCTCTTATATTTATGTATTTTTTCCAAGATAATCCTTCTAATAATGATAGTTTTAGCCAATATACTTAATTAGCAAGGATATTTTAGGAATAACAACACTTATTTATTATAAATAACCAACTTAACTTACTTCCTTAATCTCCTCAAATAAGTCAATTGGGGTCTTATAATTAGGACCGGAGGAGTATTTAATAAATCATGATTAAAAAATAGGCTCTTTGTTAGGCAAAAATAATTAAGATTACCTGTTCAATATAATTTTTTATCATAATTCTACCTCTGGTATAATTATAAGAACTAGTTGACTAATTTGAAAAGATTAAAAAAAGAAATTAAGTTATATTTGTAATAAATAGATGTTGTCTTTCTAAAAT